>NC_060278.1:79728776-79739138 GCF_021613505.1 Equus quagga
ACAGGTTAACAGAAGTTGCATTTTGTTTCCATGACTCTGGCTCCCTAAGGGGCAGAAAAGCAAGTGAGTGTATTTCTGTTATCTAAACTGCAGAGCCCAAGCCAGGTGGGCTGAGGGGCAAGGGATGCTGTGCATCCTAAGGCAGCCTGGGATGGTGGGAATCCGGCATTTTATCTGGGAAAATTGGTCCCTAGAGCAGAGTGGCTGCCCATCTGCACAATGGGGGAGCCAGGTGAGTGCTCAGGCCTTACCTGTCCACTGAAGACCCTCCGAGGAGTGGGCAGTGCAGGAGCAGCCTGGTGGGAGGGGCCGGGGAACCTGCAGGACCCTCTGAGTCTGTGGAGCCTGGTGACCCGATCCTTCAGTCCTGTCACCTCCTCTGAGCCTCTCAGCCGCAGGTCCAGGTGGTGGGTGTGTCCGGTTCTCTGTGTGACCATGGCCCTGTCAGGGGCCTCAGAGCTGGGCCTCTGTCCTTGTCTGTGTGGAGCAGAGAGGTGCTGGTGGAAGGGGTGCTGGTCCCCTCTCCTTGTCCCCAGGGGAGCTTGTCAGCATATCAGCCCCTCCAATGTCCTCATGCCCCTTCTGGGCTGCAGGGAGGAGAGCAGGGTTGTGTCTGAATGTGGGAGTGTCTCAGTGTGTCTGTTGTCTGTCTGCGTCTGTGCTGGGATCTGGGTACGTGCTCAGTAAAACTCTCCCCTTTAGCTGAGTGCCCAGGGGATTCCTCTGACCAGCTCAGGAAACTATTTTCAAGGGCCCCATAAGTTTGTGGCCTGGGCACTGGCCCCACCAGGCCCAGGGGCTAAGAGGCCCTCTGGCCATCCCGTCCTGGCTGCGCTCCCTTCACTCTCCCACTGTGCCCAAAGACATTTCGAATGGGATCTCTTTGCACAAAGGACAGAGCCCCATATCTCCATGTCCAGGGATGGCTCCTAGGTCCCCTCTGACTGGCGTGTGTCTGCCCTGCTGCCAGGACGCTCTGTGCATGCTTAATTCCTTTACACCACCCGCCGACCTGTGTGGGTGCTTCCTGGGGCCAGGCAGTGCTCTAAGCCCACTACAGCAATTAACTCCAGATCTCTGACTTATTCCCATGCCGCGATGCTATCATCACCCCACTTTACAGAGGAGGAAGCAGATGCACAGAGAAGTGACGTAAGTGCTCAAGGCCACAGGGTCCCTGATGAGGGAGCTGGAGTTGGAGCCCAGCAGTGTGGCCCAGAGCTGACCTTCCAATACCACATGCTCCCCCCTCTGTGTGGACCATTGGAGTCATTTCAAGAGAAGAGTGAGCTCATTCCGGTCCTGTCTTTACCATGGATTAATCAGGTGGCTGGAGTGAGGGTCAGATAGAGGCATCTAGAATGCACAGCTCAGCCCAAACCTTATCTTCATCTCCTTCCTGTATCCACAGAGCCTCTTCCCACTCCCAGATCCAATTCTTAACCCCAAACTCAGCCTGTCACTGGAGTCAGAGGGAGGCATTTCCCCATCAAATACCCCAACTGTGTCAGTTTTCCTTTCAATTGAAATAAATTATTAAAGTGATAGTGTTTTCTATATTACATGTCTTTCTCTAGTAACTTAAAAACAAAACATAAAGGGCATCTGGCTGACAGTCAGGAAAGGAACGAGGAGGAAGGCCTGGGTGACCTGTCTGCGTGCCCATCAATTGCCTCACCAAACACCTGGAGGCCACGGTGACTCAGGCTGTCAGGGAAGAGGCAACGTCCTCCTGAGCACCACACACCAGCCCTGGGTCCCCTGATGGATCAGAAGGAGGGTGTCCATTCCCCGGGGGTAGCCCCAACAGGAGGATGCGGCCTGGCTGCTCAGAAAGGAGCTGTTCTGAATACATGCAAGCCCCTGAAAGGCTGTTCTGTCTATTTAAATATAAGGAACCAGATGCATAAAGTGATGTCACTTGCATGGGGTGGCTTTGTTGTCACGTCAGAACGGGGATGTGGCCCAGGAGTATTAAGGCCCCTGCAGTCCACTCTCCAAGGGCATGTTTTGGAGGACAGCATGGTGGGGCTCTAAGTCTGAATCTGACCTCAGCACCGGGAGTCCCTCCCTATCCAGGCCACAGCTCCCGTGGCATCTTCACCTGTGCCCACCAGCAGCAATTTGGTAAAACCAAAACCAGGGTTCAGATGTGACCTCCAACATCAACCACAGTGAGTGCTATTCTCATTCCCCTGGGGACAGGCAGCCCCCTCTTGACCCCAACAACTCGGATCCCAGGATCCTGCCCTAATCCCTGTGCCCAGAGCGCCTCCTCCTGCTTCTTCCCAGGTCCCCAACCTATTCCCAGGGTGCTCCGAAGGAGGCCTGCCCTCAGGTCACAGGAGAGAGTCCAACCCCTGAGAGAAAGCCTGGCCCAGGAGGGGCGTTCATCTTGCCTAGCCCCGCTGAGCGCTGTCACCTCTTACCAGGCAGAGACTGAGTCTCCCATCCTCGCAAGCTCCTCTGCCTGCCCACAAGCAGCCAGGTGTCTGGACTTCTCCAAGGCTGAGGGCAGGCACACATTTTGTCCCTGCGTGGCCTGACCTGCTGACCTTTCACCGCCTCCCTGACCACAAACATTCCCGAACTGCCCTCCTGACTGAGCCTGGATGAACAAACAGCCCTCACTCACTGAGACACTGGGCCAGCTGGTGGAGGCTCTGTCAGTTTAACTGATTCTGTCTCCAAGGGCCCAACTGCCAGATGATCCTGATTGGCCGAGCAGCGTGGCCCACCTGACCTACTGATGACCAACCTACTGGTCACCAGCTGCCTGTCAGATGGACAGACAGACTCTCAGAACTTGGGGGGATCAGACAGGAGAGAGAGGAGGCTGGAAGGGATTGCCTGGGGGCTCACCCACAGGCTCAGCTGCTCTCTGGACTCAAGGCCCTGTCAGGCTCTGCAGGGCTCCACAGTGCTCAGATCAGAGCCGACCCTGCAGGGTTTCTCCACGTGAGGCCCCGCAAGCCCGCAAAGTCCCTGCAAATATATTCACCCTTGTGTGAGGAGAGGATGCATGCTAATTATCTAACTCTCAAAGATGACCATTTTAGACCTCAAAGAAGTCAGGAGCCATGTCTCCAAGGAGACCCTTCAGGAAGGTAGGAAGATGCCACAATAAAACTCACCAAATTCCATTTGGTTCCTGCTCTCAGAAGCCCCAGGTGGCATGAAGGCACCTTAGGGAGATGCCACCCTCAGGCATGTCAAGGATTAGGATGAACTGTGTCCCACAAAATTCGTGTGTTGAGGGCTTACCCCTCAATGTGATGGTATGTGGAGGGGGACCTTTGAGAGGTGATTAGATTTAGAGGAGGTCATGAGGGTGGAACTCTCATGATGGGATTAGTGCCCTTGTAAGGAGAGACATCAGTTCCCCTCTCTCTCCATCACGTGAGGACACAGTGAGAAGGCGTCTGTCTTCAAGCCAGGAAGAGAGCCCTCACCAGAAAGTGAGGACTACCAGATCTTGATCTTGGACTTTCCAGCCTCTAGAACTCCAAGGAATAAATTTCGGTTGTTTAAGCCACCTTGTCTATGATATTCTGTTGTAGCAGCCTGGGCAGATTAAAGCAGCTTTTTCCTAGGTGTGCTGAAAACTAAGGAACCGCATTTTTTTTCACACTAATGCTCTATAAATTCTTACATCGAGCAACCAATTAGTTTTGATCAGGCATTGTGGATTTCAGTAATTAATCCAAATAGATTAAAGGTGTTTCAAATAATTTGGGTACATCTATTTTATTAATAGTAGCTCCCGCTTGCTGAGCCCCTGTGTTAAGGATCTATTAGGGATTATCTCGCTCGATCTATGAAGTGGTTCTGTAGCATACCCATTTAACACACGAGGAAACTGAGTCTCAGAGAGGTGAAGTGATTTGCCCAAGTTGACCCAACTAGGGAGAAGGAGAGCCAAGACAAGCATCAGGACTGTTAGCTTCAGAGACCACTCTGCCGTATTCTGCCTCTCTTTTGCATAGAAACTAGATGCCAATTGCAAATAATCGTGAATTGTTCCCTGAGCAAATGAATCTCTCGAAGGAGAAATAATGGCATTCCTTACCAAATACCTTCTGCTTTGGCCTTCTTCCATGCTCCCCACAGCCACCTCAAATACTCGGGACAAATGGAAGCCACCTCTGGGCTCCAGCCACTAAAGTGTGCTTTCCACCCACAGCTGAACTTGGCTGTTAGGTTTTTGCAGCTGTGGCATTATTTATCCAGGAAGGTGTGAAGCCAGGCTACAGCTGGAGGAGAGTCAGCAGACCTGTGCACGTGGCCCAGCAGGCTGTACACATGGACCAATGGAGCTCAGCCTGGGCGAAGCGTGGAGGGTGGACCCTTTAGAATCACTGCCACAGGGGCTGAGGACTTGGGTTCTGGAGTTAGAGGATTCAAATCCCAATTCTGGGCCTTTCTCAGACAAGTCACTTCACCTTCATTAACCTCATCTCCAAAGTGGGCATCATAATACCTACATCACAGGTTTATTGTAAGGATGAAAATAGCTTGTGTATTTAGAGGGCTTAGCAGAGTGCCTTGTATGCAGTACTTGCTCAGTAGATGCTATGATTATTGTTATCATTGTTTTTTAATTATAGGAATAGACTGACTTGGACATCTGAGCACTGTGGCCCACTTTAGCTTCTCAGAGAACACCAAGTCTCCAGCAAACTCTGCATTTGCATCTGGAACCCAAGTGAAAGGCCAAGCTGCTTGGGTGACAGGGAGAGGGTGGTATGGCTGCCAGCAGGTCCCCAAGACCAAGAGGACACAGGGTTTGCTTAAAGACCCCTCAGCTGGCAGGTGGCAGATTCAGGTAAAGCCCAAGAGGCCTGGGACCCACACCCCTGTTCCATGGCTGGTCTCCTTCTCTCAAGTGTCCAGCTGGCCTCAAGTTTACTCTCTCTGGGTGAGGTCTGTGGCCAGCTTCCTCACTCGCTCAGGGAGCAGAAAGGCTGAAAACTGCAGGTGGACACTGAGGGCAGGAGAGCAGCTCCTACCCGCAGGGGTGGTACCCAGGCAGGCACATGGGGCTCCTGCAGGAACCGCAGTCTGAGGCCTTGTCACAGAAACCAGTGTGGGAAGGAAACATTTGTTTATGGATCTATGCCAAGATACCTTTCATCACGCCACTCTCCTGCTCCCTAACCCTCAATGGCTCCCCTCTGCCCTAAGAAAAACCATCCTTAGGCCTCGTAAAAGATAAATATACCTCAACCCTCCAATCCAGGTAAGATAAGCCAAGAGCCCTCCTTCAAACATGCCCCAAGCACTCCTGTCTTTGCTCCCAGCTTCCTCCTGTCATTCTTGTCAGGATGTTATTGTCATTGCCATTGGAGTTCCATTCCCTCCTTTCTCCAGCTTCTAACTGCGACCTGCCACCATGGCCCCAGAGCGAACTCTTTTCTCCCTCCTCTGAATTCGCCGGGATTCACCCTCTCTGTAGGTCCCATTCGACCCATAGGAAAGGCCCCTTTTTGTCTCCCTTCCAGGACTTTTCAATCAGGCTTCCTTAGATTTTTCTAATTGCCCGCTGCTCCTGTTCAGGAACCGTTTTCCCGTTATTGATTCAGGCAGTGCCCAAACTGTACACAGGCCAATGCAGGTTTCAGGAATCCAGCTGGTCAATGCAGGGTGGAGGGCACGAGGGGTGGGCCCCCGAGGAACCGTAGGAGACGTGGCACGGGGAGAGAGGGGAGAGGTCTGTCGGAAGACGCCCAGGGACTGGTCCAGCTCTCTCCTGGAAAGTGGGCACTTTGGGTAGCGGTGATTCGGAGAGGTATTGGGACCGTGGTGAGTAAGGAGGGAGGGAAACAGAGCAAGGCCCCAGGCCACGCCCCGTCCCTCCCTGCCCTCCCCCCTCCCCCATTCAGAAATCCCGCTTCTCCTTGAGAACTCAGACACCAGTTTCCCCAGAAAGGCCTCCTGCATCTCTGTGGCTGCCACTCGCTCCTGTTTTGGCAGTGTCCCCTAGCCCTTTGCTCGCTTTCGTCCAGTCTTGGCCCCTCTGGCTCTGCTTCTGCTCAGCTGCTTGCGTGCCTGTCTCAAGCCCGATGAAACTTACATTCCTCAGGGGCGTGAACCGTGCCTTGTTGTCTTGGGTTCCCTCAGCTCCAGTCTGTGTGACTCATACAGAGAAACAATATTGGCCGGGAGTCAGTTATTCCAGGGATGCAGTAAGAAGTAAATATGTGTTGTACAGAGTGGACACCAGAGCGCATTAACTGGGGAGGAGCAAGTCCCAAGAGGAACAGTGAAAACAAGACTCTGGCTCCAACCACTTAGCATCTCACACAGTGAAGGAGAATGGTTGCCATCCAGTTGGCCACCAGAGGGCGCTCTGGGCAAAAAGATCTTGAGGCCGTTCTTCAGCTCTTCGACTTGCTCGCCTCCCAAACTCTGGAGTCAGTGCTGTTTCCCAGAGACAGCAGACGTAAGTGCCATGCAGCTTGCCAGGCTCTCAGGGCATGGGCGTTTACAGTCGGCTGGCATTTCCCATGGGGGAGCAGAGGCAAGAAAATCGCCCAGTTGATGGCCAGTTGTTTGCGGGATGAAGGGTAAGACTGGATAAGGCCTTGAGGTTAGGGCAAAGGTATCATGAGTCCTGAGCTGGTCTCTGCTTTCCTGACTTCTGGAAGTGTGACATTAAGAAAATCATTCCTTCTCTGGGCCTGGTTTCCCTCTGTAAAATGCTGGGCTCAAGTTCCAGCCTGTCGTGGGACGTCATCAGCTCTTCCAACCCTCCTGGGCGGTGGCCATGAAATTTAGTCCACATGGAAGCTTAGTTCCCTGCTTTCTGCCTCTGGGAGGGAACTGCAGTCATGGAGACCAGTGCTTGCCGCAGTAGGAGCTGCTAACGTCCTGGATGGTCCCCATACTCTTCCTGAGCTGCCCCAGGCACAACCAGAGGAGGAGACATTCACAAAAGCCAGCGCAGCCTGGGCCATCGTTCAGAAGTAAGCCTAAAATGGGTTTATGCAGAAGGAAACTATTCATGCCAGTTCTTCCAAAACACAAAGATGATGGCATAGGATGTATGACTCATTCTTGTGTATAATGGTAGAGCAACATGCAGTGGAATGAGGCACCATTCGGGATGGGGCAGGCTTGGGAGGGAGACAAGGAAGGGTGAGGAGGGAGAGAATGAGCTCTCTGTAACGTTATATTTCATAAGAGAGAGACAGATGGATAGACTTCAAGCATCTATGGCAAAGTATCAACTCCGATAAATCTGGTTGGTTCTTAAATTGTTTTCTGTAATCCTCTCTATGTTTGACCCTTTCTTTTAATTAAAAAGAAAAAATGATTTAAATAATTTTTAAAAATAACAGAGAGGGGCCAGCCCCGTGGCCGACTGGTTAAGTTCACTTGCTCTGCTTCGGCGGCCCAGGGTTTCACCAGTTCGAATCCTGGGCGCAGACATGGCACCACTCATCAGGCCATGCTGAGGCAGTATCCCACATACCACAACTAGAAGGACCCACAACTGAAAATACACAACTATGTATGGGGGGCTTTGGAAGAAAAAGGAAAAATAAAATCTTAAAAAAATAATAAAATAAAATAACAGAGAGCCCACCAGTCCCTCAATGCACATCTGTGTCTGGGGTAGTTTTTTTTCCTAGCATGACTTTCATAGATGAAGAAGTGTGTTCATAAAGCGTCTTAGGTTTTCCAGGCCCAGGTGGGATGGGATAATCCTAAAGGAGGGAGACACGCTGTTGGGGAGGGAGCAGCCCCCCCCCCCAGATCTAAGCAGCCTTCAGTACCTCAGATCTGTGGGGCTTTGTCTTCATCATCTGTAAAATGGGGATGAAGCTTGCGCTATCTACTTTACAAAGTTACAACCTGCACTAAATGAGCTCTTGATGAAAACAGCTTGAAAATAACGAAACAAGCAGGCAAACAATGGTTATTCATCAAGCGATGCATCCCAGGGTCACTTACTGGTAACATTAGCATCAACAACAACCAAGGAAGAAATAAAGGGAGGATGATAAAGGAGTGTGGCAGAAAGGAAGAATGAAGAAGAAAAACTTACTGGTGAGTGCTAAGCCCTCCAAGGAACTAGCTGCTCTTCCTAGATCCCAACTTGAGGCCTGTCTTTCAAAATAATAGAAATTATACCTTGGAACGATGATCCTGGTGGTTGTTGTCGTGAGAATTTCAAACAATATTTACATATCTTACCACAATGAGTCAACAGTTATTTCCTATGAAAGCCACAGGGCTTCAATTTTCAGAGTTTAAATAAAGAGCATAGAGACACCACCAAAGAAACACTTAGTAAATGTCAATATAGAATAAACTGGAAGAAAAAGAGAAAAACAGCAAGCTGCTCACTGCCTTGTTTCCAACCGAGACGCTGCTCTGCAGATCCTGGGAGACTGACAAGGACTGATGGTTTCTTGAGGCTCTGTTTAAACCCAGTAGGTTGCAGACTTCCTGGGGCAGAAACAAGTTGGTTTCTATTCTGAAAACTTGGCACTACCTAAGAAAATCCAAACCTGTAAGTGGAAGCTTTGCAGGAGGATTTTTAATGTTATAGGAAAGTGCTCAGGGTTTCACCCACAGAGACTTTCTGACACCGGAGGCAGCAGAAAGCAAGATGTACCGTGGGTGGTGGTTAACTGGCCCCTCCCAACCCTTGGACTCATTCTCTGCTCAGTGCCCCCGTTTCTCTCACCTTATTCCGTGCCCCTGGACCCAGGCTTCTCTGCCTCTCTCAGGACATTCTTGATGTAAGCAGTTTATCTACGCCATGCTGTTGCAGGCTGAAGGTGATATCCCTTTCAGAAGGACCCCCAAATTAAACAGGTTGCTTGGGGAAGGCAGCTTGGTGAGGTCCAAGGGCTTTGCCTCAGACAGACCTCCGTTTGAGTCCTCATTTCTACATGTGGTAGTCATTCTCCATGACAGCCCACAGTGATCCCCGCCACCTGGTATTCACAACCTTGCTGGTTCCCTCCATATCAAATCAGGGCTGGTCCTGGGTGACCAATAGAATTTGGTAGAAGTGACAGCTTATGAATTCCGAGGCTAGGTCACAAAAGGCAGTACAGCTCTTGCCTTGATCTCTTGGATCACTCTTTCTGGGGAAGCCGGCCAGCACTCTGTGAGGACACTCAAGCCTCTCTGTAGAAAGATCCACATGAAGAATACCTGAGGCCTCCTGCCAAAAACCAGCACCAACTTGCCAGCCTTGTAAGTGAACCCCCTTGGAAGTGGGGCCACCAGCCCCAGCTGACAATTGACTGCAACATCATGAGAGACTTTGAACCACCCAAGTGAGCTGCCTCTGAATTCCTGACTCACCAAAATCATGAGAGATAATAAATGAGGGTTGTTGTTTTCAATCCTAAATTTGGGGGCAATCAGTTACATAGCCATATTAACAAGTATTTAACCTTTCTAAGTGTTGAGGGCATTCAGAGCTGATATTCCTTTGGGAGACAGCTGCACAGTTATATCAATTGTTAAAATATTTAATTCTTTCTACACGGCTTTGTAAAGAGCCCTGTACTTGAAATAATGTCATCTTGGATTGCTGCTTCCCCAAGGTCCTTTGCAAAGGCAAATCAAATCCAGTTGAGAGGAAAGTAACATTATCCTTGGCTTCAAATTATTTCAACAAATATTTTACAAATACCATGTCTAACACATAGCCGGAGATGAACTGACACATGGTCAAAAGCAGAATTTTTTAGACACCCAGAAGACATCCTTCACCCAAGGCTCATGTGATAGAAAAATTAAGTATATAACAGCAATGGATTCCATGTGTGGTGGGGAGGGAGAAACCAAAAGTTGGGAGAGGTACAAATGGGCCTAATGAAAGAGGAAAGAGGTTTTCATTGCTTCCCAAGATGAAGATCCAGCTCTGAGAATGGCAGAGAGCAAACACCTCTCATTGATGTTCTCTGAAGGGTTGCTGGACCTCAACTGGGGTAGACAGGGCCCCCTGGAGCTCAGATCCTCATTTCTCTCAAAAATCCCATCCCAAGCTTGGCTGGAGAATGGGGAAGTTGCTTCTTCAAGATGGCCCAAACCATGGACCCACGAAAAGGACCAAAGTGTGTAGAAGATCAGGGCATCTTTACCTGAATGTTCTAGACTCCATGAGACCCAGAGACTCCTAGAAAATGTGACTGACAGAAAATGCTCCTCCATCCAGGAAGGTGAAGACTTGGAACAGCTATATCAGATTTAGGGGAAAGAATAATGGCAATTTTTTGCATCAAATAATGTAAAATAAAATTAAAACCCACTATAAGATATTAAGCAAGATCTGCAACATGTCCCTCGTTATACAGATGAGAAAATTAAGAACCAGGAGATTAGAAAGTGATTCCT